>NC_081312.1:162094968-162129968 GCF_026419965.1 Kogia breviceps
AGATCTGGGGTTCTTTAACTACCAGAGGTAGGAGAATGGGTGTTGGTCAGCTAACAATTAATGTTCTGAAATTGGAGTCCAAGGATATTTAGAGTTTCATGAATGGACTTTATTATATGTCAAAAAATATATGAGAAAAAATTCATATCTTTAAAAATACTTAGTTCACCTAAAATTACTAGCCACCACCAGAGTCTACATCTTTGAATATGCTGTTAGAAAGTGGCTTAAACATACAGAGAATGTGCCAAAGGTATATCATTGCTATCAATTATCTTGGATTAGTTTTCTCTCTTTCTTTGAATACTCCATTTTATAACAAATGAGGACACTTGATAAATATTACCTGATTTAGATAGATTTTTAGATAAAAAATCAACCAGATGCTCTTATTTAGTTGTTGTAAGAAATGGGTTTGATATAAAAGGGCTTACTCAAAATAAATACATGTCTTTATATTCTGTGAATATAAAGGTTTTAATAGGTTCTTTTTTCATTGGTGAGAACAACTGAAGGATTATAAGAGAAATCAAGAGCATTGGAAAGACTAGAAAAGAGAAATGCAAAACAGTAAACTTGTAATAAACTGTCCCTTAAATGGGACAATTCTGCAAATACTCTAAAAATCAGAATAATAATAATGGCAATAATAATAATTAGAATTTTCAGTCTGTAGTGGCTTTCTACTAAAGGCCTATAAAGCATTTCGATGTAATGGGATAATATTCATGACAAAGGAATAGCCATCGCCGTAAATGTACATAGCACTTAAGCACTAATGAGGAACTTTGGCTTTCCCCCTGCCTTGTAAAAGCATTTCCTCTAAGTACTTCTCAACATCAGGAGCATTATCAGTGACAGATGGGAAGCCGAAAGAGTGACAGGAAAGTGAGTGGTTCATTAGAATAGTGTACAATTGCACCAGCTGCGATGCTCGGGAGTTTTTACTGTAACCAACCCCTTTCCACATAAAGCCTGCATGTTTACTGACGGCTGCTCTCTGAGATGTGCGGGGTGCTCTGGAGCTCCCTGCACACCCCCTCAGAGCCAGCAGTTCTCCAGCCCTCCCCCACATCTGCTCTGGGACTGTCTCAGTTCGTTCAGGACTTCAACTCTCTGCTTGGGCTCCTCCAGTGACCAGCTAACTGGTCTCCCAACATGTCCATCCTCTGAATTCTAACTAGAGTGATATTTCTAAACACAAATTGGATCTCCCTCTACTTAAAATCATCAGTGGCTCTCGTGTGGGTTTAGGGTGGAGCTCACTGAGCTAAGACTGTGCTGCTGTCCGGTTTTCACCCTGGAGGCAGCTGAGGCTCCGACTAAGTGATGCGCTGAGACCCTCCTGTCCACACCCACAGCCCCAGCCCATACCTCAGGTGCAGCGGAACCCTGGCACCCACAGCCTCTGCCCACACTGGGCAGCTGGGCAGGGCAGCAGGAAAAGGGAGGGAGCACCTAGGGGGTACCCAGGGCAGGGAGAGGGCCAGGTGGGGCTCAGAGGGTACAAATTCAAACACACAACAAATAAGACTTTCAAGAAGGCAATGCAGCGCCTTAGGCTTCAAGTGTAGGGCCCTTATGATCCTGAGACCCATGGGCCCTAGGGTAGAGCACACATACTTTTGCAATAATAAAAAGTGATATTTCAACATATATCACAATGACTCTCTTCAATGTCTTTTAGTTTTCAAGGGCATATTTATTTTTTTATTACCTTCTAGGGGAAGCAAGCTATTATTAAGTAGTATATTAACATTATTAAACTCATTAAAACTCATGGAAGCACAAGATATTTCAAGTTTTATGTAGAATTTAGTATAAAGAATAAGACTTCTTTGAAGTGCTATCCAAGGGGGTTTAATTACTAAATAACTAAAAAAAAAAAAAAAAAAAAAAAAAAAAAAAAAAAAAAAAAAACAAAGATTATCCCCAGAGCTTCCAAAAAGAGTACAACTGGTGTCAGAAGACAATTCCAGGGAAGTACTTCTGAGAAGTTTGAAGGGCAGATAAAATGTTAGTGGTAGAGTGTACAACCCTGTTAACTTAGATCGAATTGAAGCATTAAAAGTATACTTTGGCCTTGGACTGCAGAATGGATTTTTACTGCCTTTTGATTTAAGTATTGTTAAAACTGCATGCCAGATCATAAACAGAAAAAAACCCTAAAGTCATCATGAAAGGGAGTATGGTGGAAATAATCCTTCCTTTAAGACCCCAGATAGGTGGAATTTCTTCCTGTGAAACCTACATTTTCACATTCTCACAGTTGGGTGCACAGGCTTCACTGTAGTATGTGAGATGTGTACAACTTTGCAGTATTAATTATAGTGAGGGGTTTTTTTTTAAACGTTAATGAAAGCCGTATGTATGTGAGATTTTCCAAAAATGTGAGAATCTCCCCCCTCCATCCGCCTTCCTCTCAACCCTTTTGGAATATGTGCAAAACACTTCTAAGTACAGAATGTACTTTTCTTCAGTGCAGTCACTTTTTCCTAATGACCATTTATGTAAACCTCGGTAATGTTGAGAGCAGAGAATTCCTGCCGCAGTATAAATAGCTTGTGAGAACTCTGCCCTTGACCCCGCTGCACCAAGGGAATAAGGGTTTCTAATGACTGGGTTCTGCCCATGGCCCAGACCCAGCGGACTGAACGGGGCCATTCACGCTGCCTGGGCTGGTCAGTGGCCCCAGACCTGAGGCTCGGCCAGTATTGGGCTGATGCTGGGGACTCTAGGGTCGGCTGTATTGTCTAGTAGGGAAACTGATGCTCACCCCAAAGTGTGTTAACCAGGGAAGGACTCTCCACAAGAAAGTAGTATTCACCACCATGAAGGTTTAGGAACTTGGAAGTCCTTCTACCACCGTAGGTACACAAAGCACATGGACCTTCTCCCAGTGTTAGTTCTCTAGTATCAGGGAAGCCTGTGGAAGTGGCCCCAGGGGTAACAGAATATGCTCCACTTCTCAACTTACAGCCTCAGAATAAACATAAATTTCCTGAAAATCCAGAGAATCCTTTCTGTTCCACCATTTTCTCCTTCTAATCAGGATTAAAAGGAGAAAATACAACATTGTCAGCCTTTACCAATCCCATTCCATTTTCCACATTTTCTTCTCCCCCGGCCCACTTCTTGGTGGTAAGTAAGAACTTTTTAGTAAACATATGACATCTAAACAATTACCACCGCTTTGGTGGGAGCAACTAAACACGGAACAATTATCTTCTGTTAACATGGTAAAAAAAAAAAAAAAATTGTGAAGTTGTACAAGTACCTCTGATAACTGCCAAAAGCCTTTGGAACTCTTCTGTGATGATACTGCTCCCGGGATCCATTGCACATAGTAAGGGAGCCATTCAAATGTTTCCCATTCAAAACAGATGTGACTGTAAACTCAGTTCTCTCTGTGTTGAATCATTACCACTAATTTATTGTGACACCTTCACTTTGAATACCTGTTAATAAACACTATTGTCTCACAGGTGCTATGTTTATGACTACAAAGAAATAGAGCTTTGAGATGTTGATGCTGGCACATTAATTATGTGGGTTGTTTTGTAAATACGGTCTAAGGGAAGCGTGGGCTTCTGCTGAGTGTGGAGCTATGGGGATGATGGCCCAGGTGTCACCTTTGAGTTCTGCCCACAGTAAGTCTGTGACAGTGTTCTTGAATACATGTCATCGCTTCCTGCTTAAGTTTAATTCCAGAAGAGGACAAGACTCTCTGCAAATAATGATGGCATTTTCTCTTGTCAGAAAAGAAAACTGGTGGATTGGACATATTCCTTTTTTTTTTCTAAGCTACCAAAAATCTTCAAATAAAATTAAAGGTGCAATTGTCGTGTTTAATATTCTCTCATCACAGGTAATAGTCTTATCCTTTAGCTGCATTTAGATGATTCCTCAGCTCTTTAAACTCTCCAAACTACACGTTTAACTATTTTGCGTTGTATTATAACTTGTAAACTAACTCAATCCCTTTTAGACATGGAAACGGTATAAAATTTTCAGAATTAGGAAGGATTATGATTTTATTTATGCCATGGCTACGCTGGGAGTTCTTTGCTTGTAAACACAGAGCAGGATTTTCTCCTGTCCCTCCCCGCCTCCCAATACTCAATTTCACGGCCAGTGCCGCTGATCCTAAACTCCAGCAACCAGCAAAGGGTAGTGAGGAGAAATCACCAATGTCAAAGGGAGAGTTTGGACTGTGAAGAGCAGAAAAGAGAAAGGAAACAGAGATCCCGCGCACGTAAGGACCACCCTCCACGCCAGGCAGAGGACAGTCCCCTGCTCTCCCTCCTGAGTCTGGAGGGAGGGCTGCCTCGCCACTAGGAAACACTCGGGATCCCAAGGCACTGTTTTGTGGTATCACTCCCCTGCCCTGAGTTCTTTGGGGGCATCTCGCATCTCCCAGGGCAATGACCGCCTGGCCGCTCCCTCACTCCCCCGCCTCCTTCTTCCAAGAGGTCTGAACACCCCCTTGTGTGCGCTTCTGTTTCCTCCTTTCCCGCACTGTGATCAGACCACCTTTCTTAAACATCTCCTATTTCACATTTAGCCTGTGCCTGTGTAGGAAGACTTCCTTTCTCTGCCTTTCTCTTTCTGACCGGGCAGGGAACCTGTGAGATAATGAGGAGTACCATTTCTTTTTTTCCACCACGGCAGAGAGGACTGCAACGACCACTCTTCTCCCGTGTGAACCAGAGTCTCCTTATGTCATAATATCCCAGCTTCACAAAATGTTAAGTGTCCTCCAATGATGGGGCAGGGACTTACAGTTGTGGTGAGACTACATTCATATCTAATCGGCAAAGTGCAATTACTGCCCTTTCAAATGCCTTCTTTCCTTTTGCTACTTTTTCCTCCTAAGTGCATCGAAAAAAATTTTCTTTCTTATCAGAGTCTACCATAGGGAAAAGGCTGGGCTGACCCTATTCCACGTCTTAGCACACGTCCCAAGCGCATGCACCTCTGACGTCCTTGCTTGGCTGCCCCACCCTCACCTTCGCAGGTTGACCGCAACATGCAACATCCCTAGATCTCGTGCATGTACGTGTTGCATAAGCACAATAAGCAAGAACCTATACTCCTCCCCAGAGATTTAGGTATTGAATACATCTTTGTAAATACCTTTCTAAAACAAACAGGGACATGGCCTCTTCCTGTCCTAGGAACCTGCACGGTTCTACTGAAAGTGAAGCCCGAAGGCGGTTACATTTGCTACACGGGCCCATTCAGATGTGGTTCTGGGATTATGGATGAGCACCTGCTCCGAGGCCAGCAAGCTCCAGGTTGGTCTAACCTATAACTTGTAGGGTATAAAGGTGCACTGAATTCTCTCTCTCAGGAATTTGACCTGAGACTACGGAGAAGGAGACAGTTAGCTATCGGAGCCAAAATACCAACAAAAAATGATAGAGTTAACTTCTGAAAGTACAACTAACTGTTCTTGTCTTAAGAGATATTAATTCCCTACATGATCCTTTTTTTTCTGAAAGGAAATGACTGAACTAAAATATTAACACCATTTCTAAAATGTGACTTCTCTTTCAAAGTGTTTGGAATAGTTATCTTCACAAAATCTGGCCAGGAAAACAGAGAGCCTAAAAGAAAATTTAAAAATTGCTTCCACTGGAGATGCACCTAAAGAACAATTAGTTAATTAAAACAATTTTCCTCTGACATTTAAAGCCTCCTTCGAACAAAGTGTTTCCAAACCCTCCACAGCTTGCCTCTGAATGAGTTCAATGATTAATTCATCTGAGAAAGGTGCTCCCCCCACCATGTCCTCAAACAAAGAGCAATTGATTCTGCACTATCACTGTTTTCACGTGCTAAGTGGTAGCACAAATGATTCATTCATAATTCTCTGTGCATAAACCTCTAGATTATGGCAGGTTATTGAAATACTTCAGGCTATTTATCATGTTCTTATCAGCAGAACCCAAACAAATAACTCATCTCATCAGTTCTAAAGTAGAAATATAAAAACAAAACAAGGTGACTTTCGTTTGTCTGCTTGCTATATCCAGTACAATCATGCCTTTGAATGGGAGAACCTCTCCACACTGCTGATGTTTTGGATGGTGGATTCCCACAGAATGGTTGCCACATCCAGCTTCATGACGGACCAGTGGTGGCCTTTGATCTTGGATAAGTTGCCTGCCTTGCTCTAATCTATCTGAGTTTCAATGAAAGCTTGCATCCAGTAACCCACAGTTCATAAAATGAGGCTTGATTTTGTTGTGATGAGCGGGTTGAATTGTGCTATAGACTGAATGTTTGTGTCTCCCCAGGATTTATAGGTTGAAATCTAATCCCCAGTGTGATGGTGTTAGGAGGTGGAGCCTCTGGGAGGTGAATTAGGTCATGAGAGGGGAGCCCCCATGACTGGGATAGCCCCCATGACTGAATGTGGCCTTATTTGGAACCAGGGTCTTTACAGATGAAATCGAGTTAAGATGCCATCATCCTGGATGGAGTATGATGATGTCATCCTGGATGAAGCATGATGATGTCATCCTGGATGGAGTATGATGAAAAAACACAGTCTAACAGTAGATTAAAAGATGCAACACCTGCTTGTTCCTCTTTGTCCCTTTCTCTTTCTTTGTTATTTTACTTTGTTTTCATAGAATCACAGAATGGGATTTTGAGTCATTTTACACAATGAATTCTAAGTTAAGAGCTAAAAATCTGTTTTATTTTTATGGCAAGTTATTCTGTACATGGCTACCAACAAAAAGCTTTATTTGCAGTTTTCAAAAAGAAATCTCGAAAGCACTTCTTATTTTTGTATGTGTATGTGCATGTGTGTGTGTGTGTGTGTGTGTGTGTGTGTGCATCTATAGGATGCTGTTAAAATGTTTAACAACTAGTTGATACACATTATGGCCATTAGAACAGACACTGTCAAAGAGCTGAAACGGCTGTGCCTGGCAATGCTAAATGGATGTCCAGGCATTGCAGATATGTTAGCCTTATGTGTATGTGTGTGTAGAGGCATGTAAGTAGACATATTTCACATTCAACTATAAATAAAATATGTTTATAGAACTAATAGAATGCTGAAGTTATGGCTTATTCTCTCAAAAAAATCAAAATAATATTTGAATATTAACTGTCAAATGTAGTTGTAACCTCTAGGGGAAAATCTTCTATGTGGTTTATATACAAAATCTGCATCCAGCACTTGAAGTAGAAATATGTATTTAATATTGTTATATGAAAACATGTACTTGTAATAATGCTTGCAAAAACTATTCATTGTATGTACAAGTACAATTTTATTTGGACATTAATCTCTCTAAAAAACAAAACAAAAAGTCCCCTTTAGGGAAGGATTCACATTTTATAAAGATGAGGATGAGTTATAAGCATTTCAACTGTGCCACATCAAATTTTCTTAATGAGTAAAAATTATTAAATTATACCATCCATGATAAAATTAGTATAGGAAAGACATTGCAAGAGGACAAATGTATACCTTATAAAAAATTACGAAGAAAAGTCGAAAATGATAGATAGAGAAAAGAGGAACGTAATTTATTCTTCTGATCAATCTTTTAAAGACAGTATTTAATAATCATTGTAAGATGAAAATCCCTTGAAGCTTATTAAATAAATTTAAAAATTTTGGACATTGAATTATTTTCAGTAGTTAAAGTACATTTTATAATTGTCCAAGCAGTAAATCCTCAGCACAAATTTCCTTCTGAAAAAAATGCTTCTGAAAATCTTTTCCCTGAATTATATTCAGCTGTGCACCAAAAGGCTCCTAATATCAGTAATGTGCCAGTTGGAACTGAGCCTCTATTTGGTGTTGCAAACTGTGTTGGCAGGAGCAAATCTGCACCTGATGGGGCTGGGGTATTACAATTTTTGAACAAAAAGTCCAACTTTGAAAATTTCGGCACAAAATTATAATAAAATTGCAAAGATAACTTTTTGGGGATGATGCAATTTCAGGTTTATATTTGTGTGCCAGAGATCCATTCCTTCACATGGTAGTCACCTTTAACCCTGACATCAACTGTGTATTCATTTTAACCTTGTGCCATTCAGTGTGTCTTAGCTCAGGCTAACAAATACCATAGATGGGGCAAGTTAAATAACAAAACGTTTATTTCCTGCAGTTGTGGTGGCTGGGAAGTCCAAGATCAAGGTGCAGGCATATTGGGTTTCTGCTGAGACTCCAGTTTACAGACAGTGATCTTGCTGTGTCTTCATATGGAGGAGAAAGAGAGACCATCTGTCTTGGGTCTCTTTTACAAGGGCACTAATTCCATTCATGAGGGCTCCATCCTCACGACCTCATCTAATCCTAATCACCTCCCAAAGGCCCCACCTCTTAACACCATCAAGTTGGGGGTTAGGATTCAACATATGAGTTGATGGGGCACAAACATTCAGTCCATAGCACAGTGTTAGGCCAAAATGTAAATTTCATTGGTCTCTATTAAAAGAATGTAATCATAATCTGATTTCAATGTTTTGCAATATGACATTCCATACTCTAAACACTCCCCCTGAGCAAATTTGAGACAGGAGAATAAATAATGTTTAAGTAAAATTTTATTTTATGTATTTTTCAACAGATATTTTTTCTCTGTACTTTTAGAAGAGTTTATATCATTGTGAAGAAATTATAGGGAAGTGATTCATTTAACATAAGGAAGAATATCTTCTAAATATTAGCTTTGTGCCAAAATGAAGCTTGGCTTACCAAATTAGTTTGTTATTTCCCCATCTAGGTTGTATGATTTCTGGTTGAGGATATGGTAGAGGGGATCCGTAAGTAGGTAGAAAATTCAACTAGAAAAATTGGGGATTCTGAAATTATTTTTATTCCACAATCAACTTTGTCTTTGTGATTAGCCACTTATCATCAGCAATTTGTCTCTAATTAAATCAACTGGGCGTTGAAAGAGGGTTTAGCATTGTGCCATATTCAGGTGTTGAGCTTGAATTCTGGTTACTTCCTTTTGTTTGTGCAATATAATGCCATAGCAATGCACACGATGTGGACACTGGAACAATCGTAAAGCAAACAAGGTATGACCGGAGCCCCAAAAAGACCCTCCACCCTAGCTTACCTTCTAGTGTTACTGCTTATATATAAGCATTCCTGCCTTTTGCCTGTTTTTCACCTTTGGGTAAATGGAATCATATTCTATGTATTCTCTCACATATTTGACTCTTTCAATAATATGTTTATAATATCAACCATGTTGCTGCCTGTCCAATCATCATTGCTGTGTAGAGTTCCATTGCAGGCATATTCCATAATTTATTTATCTAGTTCACAATTTTTATACAGTTGGGTTGTCTTCTCATTTTGCTTATTATTAATCTTTCTGGAATAAACATTCTTCTACAATTATACAGCTGCACAAGGACATGAGTCATTCTAGAGTACATACAAGAGTGGGACAGCTTGGTTAATAAAGCATCTTTGACAATTCTGGATAAAACAACTGTTCTGTAAAATGACTGAGCCAATTTGTTTTCCTCTCAGTAGAGTGTGGAAGTTACCATCATGCTATATCTTTGCAATCTCCTTGTATTGTATGGTTTTAAAAATTAGTCTCACATATTGGAAACCTGGGCATGAACAATCTTGGCTAAATCAACTTTAAAAAAAACAAGATTGTCTCTTCTGTAAATCAGAGGTAATGGTAATAGTAAGAATAGCAAGGTTAATGTGCAAATTAAATAATTAAATAAAATACTGTAAAGTGTTTAGGGCAAGACCTGGCATATTGTATATTAAGTAGCTGCTTCTATAATATGAGCTGTGATACAATTAAATTCAAAAGAAAACCAGACAATAAACAGCATAGGCATTCACATAGAAAGCAGAGTGTAGAACAGCCAGGAGGGAGGCTTCTCAAAGAGGACAGGACTTCAGCTGGATCTTATAGGTAGATCTCCTATGAAGACAGGTAGGACCCTCCAAGCAGGAGTGAAAATATGAGCAAATGTATTTCTGGACATGTGTTTGTCTTTCCCAACACGCATGCCATTTCTGACGTTGTATCTGTAGTCATCTACATGCCGGTTGAGCACATGCCTGGCTCCCAACTTGGTAGAGCTTGTTTCCATGGGGAGATCGGTTTCAAGCCAGTTCTTGCTGATGAGAAATTTTCTCCCAGACGTAACAACTGGAAAGTCAGTTGTTTCGTACACTGAAACTAGACTTAGGTCTTCTTTTTTGTCATGAATTAATAAAGTGTATGGTAACCTCCCAAACAGATTATCATATAAGAAACCATGCTGCCTCTGTGACATTTCAACAGCCTCAGTTTCCATCAATTATTTCCTCATATCATATATTGACCTCATGTCTTAAACCCATGAGGTAAACAATTGTTAATGCATAAATTAAAATGGCTATTTAACATTCATTTGTGTATTAACTTTTCAATCAAATTAGAATGCAAATTCATAAGGACACATTTTTTTTTGTCTGTAATATTGTCTATGTTAGCCCGTGCTTTCCTTAGACAGACAGGCAGGCAGACAGACAGACAGACACAGACACACACACACACAAGCGTAGCATTCGTCTACCTCCTCCACCACAGTTTGTGGTTCGCTCCACCTCAAACTGCTGTATTTTTAGGTTCTGGTTCCCGATCAGTATCTTCAATACACTGCTAGTCCTAATTATTACTGATATCCACACACATGGAAATAATCTTAACAAAGATTTGGCTTCTCATTTTTGAAACTCCTCAAAAATTGTACGTTCAGCCTACCCAGTACTCACCTCTGAGTTCCTATCATGGACCTTGTCATTACCAATGACCACAGCCCCTCTGTAACCTTTATTTTGAGCATCCCATTTTTGACTGCAGCTTCCTTCTTTTCAGCTCTTCCACTCTCATGTCTCCATGGCAACAATAACCCACCAGCCCCCAGAGACCTCACTCTCTTTCTCTTCCTGCTTTGTGGTCCTCTCACACCCCCGTCCTTCCTTTCCCCAGGCACGTCCTTGGACTTGCTCCCTGCACACAACTCTAGCTCTCAGTGAAAACCACCCCTGCTTAAATCCTGCTCTCCAGTCGTCACTCCACATTTGCACCATTGAATCTGAATATGGCTGGAGAAAAACTTATACCCGTGATGGTTACCCCTGAAAGTCATGGTCATAAGCACAGGTGTACCTATGGTGATGCCAACATCTTCCTGTTTCCTGAGCTCATTCAAATTCCCACTCTCATAAACAAACAAAACAAACAAAGTTCCTGTTTCAAGAAATAACATAAAATAAAAAAGATAGAATAAAATAAAGCCACCACAGTGGAACATCTGGAGGTTCCGACCACATGGACCCCACTGCTAGGATTTTGTGCATACTCTGCCTTCCCTTCTGTTACTAAGGCAGTAATCCTAATGCCAAGGCAGTCCCTCATCTTGTGCATTAGATCCCAGCCTCTCACCTATTCAGGATGACTGCTCCACTCAGTCTTTCCTCGCTTCTGCATCCATTTCTTTTGGAAGCTCACCTAATACTGTAATGTCTCCAGTCTTAAAATAAAAAAGAGACAAAAATCCTCTCTAGGCTCCACTTGCTCCAACAGAAACTGGCCTATTTCCTGCAGCAAAATGCCTTATGTTATCAATACCAGTATCTCCAGTGCTCCTCCCCTCCACTCTCATCTGAAACGGACTCACACCAGGCCTTCCCCACCCCACCCCACCAAGGCTGCTCTTGGAAGGACGTCAGCGATGATCGGTTCTTGGTCCTTACCACGTTTGCCCCTTCGGCACCTCTGGACATAG
Source organism: Kogia breviceps (assembly GCF_026419965.1). Lineage (NCBI taxonomy): Eukaryota > Metazoa > Chordata > Mammalia > Artiodactyla > Physeteridae > Kogia > Kogia breviceps. Next base: position 162,106,762 of record NC_081312.1, read on the forward strand.
GCAGCCACTCTCTCCTTGCTTGGCTCCCAGGACCACGATTTCTTGGCTTTCCACTACCAGTTGTTCAGCTGTCTCCCAAGACTCGGCTTCATCTTCCTGATCTCTCTGTGTTGGAATGTCCAGGGTGCGGTCTGTGGAATCTGGCTTTTCTCCATCTACACTCACTCGCTCCATGATCCCATCCCGTCCCATGGTTTCCAACCAGGTCCACAAGCTGAAGACTCTCAGATTGACATCACAGTACTGTCCCTTACCCGGACTCATATATGCAGCTGTGTTCTCAACATCGCTTCTAGAATTTCTGAAACTTAACTTATCTAGAAGTGAACTCCTGATCTTTACCTTTGAACCTGCTCTCTCATAGTCTTTCCTTTCTTAGTTAAGGAAACGCCAAACTTAGGTGCACTGGCTAAAATCTTACAGCCACCCCCAACTCTTCTTTTGCACAAGCCCAATTTATCAGCAAATTGTGTGGGGTCTGCCTTCACCACACCCCCATATCCATCTACTGCATACCACCCTACTTCCACCATCTTGGTCCTGGCCAGTATCACTTCTTGTCTGAATTATTTATCTCCCTGCTTCAACTCCACAGTTTATTTCAACACGTCAGCTAGAATATGCCTTTTTAAAATAGGTCAGATTATTTACACTTATTTATACTTGTAATAATACGATACCTCCTCCCCTGCACTTTCTATACTGTTCTACAGCTTTATTTTTCATACCACAAAACTTACCAACTTTTAAAATGCTATATATTTACTTTACTTATTTCCATCTTTCCCAGTTGGAGAGTAAGCTCCATGAGGACAGAAAATTTTTACCTTTTCGGTTCCCTGATGTATTCTCAGGGTCCAAAATGGTGCCTGGCCCCCAGTAGTGGCTTAGTAAATATCTAATAAATAGACAAAACAATTCATTGAATAGACATTGATTCTTAGCCTGTCTTACTGCTTCTACTCCCCCAAATTACTACAATTTAAAAAAATGCTACTTGAGAGTTACTCTGAGAAATCTACATACAAGAAAATGGGTGACAAAGTCAAACACAGTTCCTACTACATAAAATGAGAAATCAGAGACATGGTGAACACTGACTCTATGTAGACAGCATCACGTCTCACAACAATTTTTGTCAACTGCTAGAAATCTGGGGCTGTGAATATGTGGTTAATAAAGACCTTACCCATATGATTCTCTTTAAATAAAGGACATGAAATTATTTATAAAGCCATCATTCAAAACTTGAATTCCAAGATTAAAGATATAAAGTTCCTTCTTGTAAATACCTCCCCCCCACATTCTCTCATGTCTTTCTCTGTCAAGAAAAGGTAACTAAAGGAATCTAGAGGCCTGGCGGTCTCTGAATCAGCAGACACCTAACCAGCAACCCATGTTGGTCTGTCGTGGGAGCAAGAAATAAAATTCGATTGTGTTAAGCCACTAAAATTGAAGGGTAATTTTTTTAGCGTAGTTAGAACTATCTAATAAATACACTCTCAGCTAGCATATGTATCCCCTGATAGTAGAGCTACATGACATTCCTCAAGGTGCCTGTGGTTTGCCAGCCTGTCATTGTTTGATATTTCTAAAATTGGGTATGCGTTAAGCAGTCTGACACAGCATTCAGGTCTAGAAGTGGCTTTAGAATTCAACTAACCTTTGCTTCTAATTTTATGAATGATTAAACTGGGTCAAGTAGCTAGAAAGAAGTAAAGCTAAAAGTGACCACAACACCCCTTGCTCCTTGCTGTTTGCTCATTCAAAACTGTCCCTCCGCAAATATGCTCTATACCTGCATGTGCACAGGTGTAATGATTATACTTGTGTGTATATATGTACATCTCTACACACACATATATATGCATTCCATATATAAAAACAGTTGGGGGCTTCCCTGTGGCGCAGTGGTTGAGAGTCCACCTGCTGATGCAGGGGACACGGGTTCGTACCCTGGTCCGGGAGGATCCCACATGCTGCGGAGCGGCTGCGCCCGTGAGCCATGGCCGCTGAGCCTGCGCGTCTGGAGCTTGTGCCCCGCAACGGGAGAGGCCACAGCAGTGACAGGCCCACGTACCGCAAAAAAACAAAAAAAAACAGTTGGATGTTAAATTCCTATTTTCCTTGTTTAGTTTTACCTAACTTATTTTCTAACTTTTTAGTTATTTTAAATTTTAGTATAATTAGCTTATGATAAACCACACACATTTTAATTATACAATTTGTGAGGTTTTGACATAAGAATAAATCCATGACTCTATCACCACGATCAAGTAATAAACATATCTATCACCCCTCAAATTTCCTGTGTCTTTTGGAATCACTGTCCTCACCCCCAACCCAATGTCCCACCCCAGGTAAAAACAAATCTATTTTCTTTCATTAAAGATTACTTTGCATTTTTCAGAATTTTATATAATTTGGACAGAGGGTCAAATCATACAGCATGTGTTCTTTTGGGGGACGGGGAAGATGGGCTTCTTTCACACAATAATTATAAGAGATTTACCCATTTTGTCGTGTGTCAGTGGTTCATTTGTTTTTACTGCTGGGTAACATTCTATTGGAAGGATATACTACAATGTGCTTATTCATTACCCTATTCAGGGGCTTTGGTTGTTTAGTTTTTGTCTATTTCAAATAAAGATACTATTGACATTCATGTACAAGTCTTTGTTTTAAATATATGCTTTAATTTATTTTGGGTGAATACCTTGGGTCATAGAGTAGGTATATGTTTAACTTTTTAAGAAACTGCAGAATGTTCCCCAAGGTGATTGTACCACTTTATATTCCCAGCAGAAATTTATGAGGGTCCTAACTGCTCCACAGCCTGACATTTTAATGTGCATATAGTGATATCTCATTGTGGTTTCATTTGCATTTCCATAATGGCTATTGATGTTAAACATATTATCATGTGCTTATTTGCCATCTTGCCAATATCTTTCAAAAAGGCATAAGTTCTTAATTTTGCTGGTCTAATATCAATTTTATATATATATATATTTTTTGTGGATCATGTGTTGACCTCATATCTAAGAAATCTTTGCCCAACCCAAGGAAACATATAAACTCTTTGTTATAGTCTAGGAATTTTACAGTTTTAAGTTCATGCTTAGACCTATGACACATTTTGAAATAAACCTCGACTATTTTTTTCTTTCCTTTCTTCCCCGTATGAGTATCCACTTGCTACAATGACATTTGTTAAAAAGATAATCCTTACCAGACTGAACTGCCCTTTTACCTTTCTCAGAATTCAATTGACTCTATATGTCTGGGTCTCTTTTTGCACCCTGCACTCTGATTCATTGATCTGCTAGCCTATCTTGATGCCAAAACCCCACTGTCTTGATTACGTAGCTGTAGAGTGATTTTTGAAGTCGGGTAATGCAAGTCCTTCATTTTTCTTTTTCGAGGTTGTTTTGGCTTTTCTAGATCTTTGCAATTTCACATGAATTTTAGAAACTGTTTGTCAGTTTCTCTCAAAAAAAAAAAAAAAAAGAGCCTGCAAGGATTTGGGTTGAGATTATATTGAATCTATAGATGAATTCATGGAGGATTGATAGCTTAACTATATTGAATCTTCCAATCTATGAACACAGTATATCTCTTCATTTATTTAGGTTTTCTTTAATTTGTTTCAGGATGCTTTTTTCAGGGTGCAAGACTTGTATATATTTTATTAGATGTATCTCTAAGTGCTTCATATTTTTTTATTCTACTGTAGTGGTATTGTTTATTAAGTTTTAATTTTTGAAGTTTCATTTCTAGTATACAGAAATACAGTTGACTTTTTTCCATTTTTTTATTGTGGTAAAATATACATAACAAAATTTCCCATCTTGCCCACTTCTAAGTAGACAGTTCAGTAATATCAGTACGTTCACACTGTTGCACAACCATCACCTGCTTCCATCTCCATAGCTGTTTTTATCTTGTAAAACTGAACCTCAATTACCATTAAACAATAACTCCCATTCCTCCCTCCCCACAGCTCCTGGCAGCTTTTATTCCATTTTATGTCCCTATGATTTAGACAACTCTAAGTACCTCATATAAGTGATTTCATACAATATTTGTCCTTCTGTGACTGGCTTATTTCACTTAACATGACATTCTCAAAGTTCATTCAGGTTGTAGCAGATGTCAGAATTTCCTTCCCTTTTAAGGTTGAATATTATTCCACTGTATGGATAGACCACATTTGTTTATCTATTCATCTGTGATGGACATTTGGGTTTCTTCCAAGGTTTAGCTATTGTGACTAATGGTGCTGTGAACATGGATGTATAAATATCTCTTCAAGACACTGATTTCAGTTGTTGTGGGTATATACTCAGAAGTAGAATTTCTGGACCATGTGTTAATTCTATTTGTAACTTTTTGGGGAACGTACATATTGTTTCCACAGAGGCGGCACCATTTTACAGCCCCACCAACAGTGCAGAAGAGTTCCAAATTTTGACATCTTCATCAACACGTTAAGTGTGTGTGTGTGCATGTGTGTTCTGATAGTAGCCACCCCAGTGGGTGTGCAGTGGTACCGTGCTGTGGTTTTGATTTGCATTTCCCCAGTAATTAGTGACGATGAGCATCTTCTCATGTGCTCGTTTGTGTATCTTCTTTGGAGAAATGTCTGTTTAAGTCTTTTGCAGATTTTAGAATTGGGTTGCTTGTTTCTTGGTTGTTGAGTTTTAGAACTTCCCTATATATTCGGGATATCAAGCCCTTATCAGATTTATGATTTGCAAATATTCCTCCTACTCTGTGAGTTGCCTTTTCACTCTGTTGATACTGTCATTTGATGCACTAAAGTTATATATTTTTATGAAGTACAATTTGTCTATTTTTTCTTTTGTTGCATGTGCCTTTATTGTCATATCCAAGAGATCACTGCCAAATCTAATGTGAAGATTTTGCCCTGTTTTTTCTAAGAATTTTATAGTTCTAGCTCTTAAGTACCATTGATTTTTATATATTAATGCTGTGTCTTGAAAACTTGCTGAACTCATTTATTAGTTCCTCTGGCTTTTGTGGTTGTAGATTACATAGGATTTTCTATGTAGATGATCATGATGTTATCTATGAAGAAAAACGGTTTTAATCTATTTCAGATTAAGTTACATGGAAAGAGCTGGATTCTTTTCAGCTCCTATTCTAAACTCTGTTAGTCAGGCTTTAGTCTAGTGTAATTTTGCTCCACTATTGAGGAACTACCTTTTTAAAACTATCTGATGCCCGTGGATTATGACGTTTCCCATTCTCGCTGTTGGGACACAAACTAGCTCTGGCCCTGTGTTAGCCCTGAGGGTTGTTTCCTCTCCTCCTTTTGCGTAGTTTTCTCACAGGCATCAGCTCATTGGTGCTCAACTGGAGGCTCCAGTGGGGCCCCTGCAGGTCCCCTGACCTCTCTGTTGATTCCTCTTTCCACTCCATTACTCTGCCCCACAGACTCCCATCAGCCTCCCTGGAGTCTCAGCTCTGTCTCACCCCAGGGAAATCACTGCACTCTTCCTGGATCCTCCTCCCTTGCACTTACTTGGCCTGGACACTCACCCGTGGAGAAAACGAGGACAATCATAGGTCTCACCTTATTCATTTCCCTCTTTCAGGGGTCCCTTTCCTTCATTTCCTGATGCCTGGTGTGCCTATATTCTGTTCAGTTTTTTAGATGTTTCATAAAGGAGGGTAAATCTGGTCCCTGTTATTCAGTCTTTGCCAAAACTGGAACCATTAATCTAATTTAAAGTTAACTTTACTCTAGCACTCTTAATTGCCCACATCTAATTAAAGCCTATCATTTTGATGATATTGCCTCCATCTATGAGGTTTTTGTCCCACTATGCCTTTTTAAAATTAATTTTTATTGGAATATAGTTGCTTTACAATGTTGTGTTAGTTTCTACTGTACAGCAAAAGCAAATATTTGTTCTTGCCAGCTTGACATCTTGACTGTTCTAAGCTGTAAGGCCACGTGGTTTGGAAATAGGGTGTATTCACATATCAGGACGTTTCCCCAACAACCTTGTTGCTGACCTGCTTCTTCTAGAACTGAACTTACAGCAGCCTCATTTGCCAAACACTGTGATTAAATGCTTTTTTCTGAGGTCAATAGAGCCACTTCACCATTACCATTAGAACAATCTGTCCTATTATCACAGTCTGTGTTTTAGAAAAGACTATCAGCTGTCCAGTACCAAGAGTATTTCAACGGTTGCATGTTAACACAATTGTTGCGGTTTTAATTATTTTCCTGTTTCTCCTTTTAAACTACAAAGTATGAACCATCTATTAAAATGATGAGTAACTACACATTTGAACGATTTTTTACTTGCTTTAGTTCACCTGTTGTATCAATTTGGATGAGGATGCAGTCTTATATTTGAAAGTATTGTAGGCTCTCAGCAAAACACTTATGTCTTTATTACAATATGTCAGCCTTTGTACTTAGAGACCTTTGAGGACCTATTTAGTCTTCTTATGAGCTTTTGGACTTATATTGAAAATGGATGATTTTAGTTTGAAAAAAGACGTCTTGAAAAATGTCTTTTTGTTGAGTTCTTTCCTCTTGCTGGCAAATCTGAACTTATTTTGGAATGAATTAGTAGCACACTGCCATTAAATGTGACCGTCTGCTCGGTTAATCATCCTTCCCAAGTCTAGCAGCATTCTGGCAGAAACCATTGTTGAGGATGAAAAATTGTAAGTCATCTACTTTGAAGGCTTCACAGCTCTAATAAATGTGATGTGTCAGCTACTTCGTTTCTAAGGGATTTTCTTTTTTTTTGCTTTTTTTTGCTTCCTATAATTTTCTAAGGAGGAATAAAGTTATAAAGGAGCCTACTTTCATGCAAATGAATTGCACGTTTTGGCTCAGGTCACCCTGCTAACTTTTACACTTAATAAATAATAAATGAAGATAGTAGAATGGAGAAGTGTTAAAGAGACAGCACATCCCTCCTAGAAAGAGCTTTTTGCTGGAAGAACTGGGCTTAGTTTCACACAGGTAGTCAGGAATCTAAAGCACAACAATAGCAGCAACTGTGATTTGGTTTAGGGAATGATTTTGATAATAAATGTTCCCAGTGCCATTTTTGTCTTTAGTAATAGCTACATTTAGTTTATTTTAAATGGAACGATTTAACACCTAACAGGGAACCCAGGCTGGTGCCTTTTGAGACAGAGACAGAATTCTCATGATCTTTCTTTCATTCATATACTAACCTTTAGTCCAAGAGAAACAGCTGGCTATTAAATAGCTCATTATGTTTAGTTAATAGTTGTGTGAACATTTTAAGGATAAACAAGATACTCTTCCAAAGATAAACTTTCACCTATTCTTTAAAATAAAAATGTGTCTATTCTACTTCTTAAGTGAAAATTAAAATCTTGTTAAAATGGCACTGACTCTCTCAAAGATATTTGACTATTTCACTGAATTGATACAACTCCCTTAGCAGCAATACTTTTCTTTAGCAGGGCAATCACTGGAGTTAAATAGATGGCTCAGTCCTCATTCAGTCACTCTGTGTTCTGAAGCCCTCAGATGCTGCTTCCAAAGGATGCCAATTAAGACTTTCGCATTTTTAAAATATCTTCTTTTTCTGAGGATTTCCCTGACTTGAACAGGGAGGATATGGGAAAATTCACAGATGGCAGGTCTTCAGCCTGGCTTGATTACAGAGTCTCAGGAATGGAGCTGTGTAGTCTTCTATTTTTCATTATTTCTTTTCGGAGACTTCACTGAGCTATGCTTTGTTTTTTTCTTTGCTTTCATGATGCCTTTCTGAGTTTGCTGAAGTAAAGACTCTGAAGTTAAAATCCCTTGTAACACTGACAGAGTTCGCATTTGTTTCCTACAGCTGGTGTAATTACCACAAATTGGGTGACAACCCAACAGAAGTTTATTCTGTCAAAAGAAATCCAAAATCAAGGTGGTGCTAGGATCGTGCTTCCTCTGGGACACTGGGGAGACACCCTCCATGCCTCGTCCTAACCTCCAGCAGTGTCATCAGTCCTGGCTTCTGTCAACACAGCAAGTTCCCCCCTGTGTCACTGTCTTCTGTGGCATCTCCCTTTTTATAAGGGCACAGGTCATATTATTTTCGGGCCCACCCTAATGACCTCATCTTAACTTGATCACATCTGTGACCTCTATTTCCAAATAAGGTCACATTCACAGGGATAGGGAGATAGGACTTCAACACATCATTTTTGGGGACATAATTCAATCTGTAACAGGATTCTACTCCCTCAAAGGACAATTTATGAAATTGACTTTTCATCCTCTTTTAGTTAAAAAGTATAATTTACATTAGGAGTGTTGTTAAAAAACAACTAATTTGAGCATCCAGATTCATTGAATGAAAAATGAAAAGAACCTTAAGAATGTTACTGGGCTCATCTCCAGGCTTACTTTTTACCATTTATTGACAACACGGGCAAAGGATGTTTCACTGATGCGAGTTCATAGATCTATGAAGTATCTTCTTATTTGGTTGACAGTCAAACAGTATCAACTACTCTAATTCCACTGTTGTGGACTCATTTTGCCTGATACATTTTCATAAGCACATCAGACTCATCTCGTCCAAAGCTCACTAGCTCTTCCCTCCACCTCTCCTCACGCCCAGTCCTTCTCTAGTGATTGGCACCAACACTTACTCAACTCAGTTCAACAATCCAAATATGTGGGAGCCACCCCTGACAAGTTCCGTATTCTCACCCCTGTACATTTGCTCACCAAGTCGTGTCAGTTTTGTCTCATCAGTGATGTCCAAATCTGTCCACCATCATTTGAGCCACCTCTCTCACCTGCACCACCTCAATCACCTCCTAACATACATCCCCGCGTTCACACAGGCCCCCCATTAACCCATTCCCCATTTACAACCACAGTGAGCATTACAAAGCAAAAATCAAACCACGCCCCTCTCTAGAAATAACTCAGTAAGTGTTCCTTTCTTGCTAGACAAAGACAAAAAACCCAGAACCGGGTATTCTAGGCCTGCCTTACCTACTGCCAGCTGTTTCCTCCGTGTTTCTAAGTCCAAGATCAAGGCACTGGCAGATTCAATGTCTGGTGAGGACCCGCTTCCTGGCTATAAACGGACTTCTCCCTGTGTCCTCACATGGAGTAAGGAGTGAGGGAGCGCTCGGGGTCCCTTTTATAAGGGCACTGATTCCATCATGGGGGCTCCACCCTCAAGATCTCATCACTTCCCAAAGGCCCCACGTCCTAACACCATCACATTGGAGGTTAGGAGTCAACAAATGCATTTTGGAAGGACACATAAATTCATTCCATAGCAGACCTCCAAAAATAATTCTTTTCTTTCCTTTGAACACTGTGCATTTCTAGCCTTTACAGCCTTGTACAAGTGATTTCTCCAATCTGGAGCACAGCCTTCCCATTCTTCCATGTTTTTAACTTCTCCCAGTAAATATTTCCCCTTATTTCAGATCAATTGTCCCATTTTTGACTCATCGTCAACATTACAGCCCCATCCTTCCTGATATACATTCATGGGGGACACATTATCTTCCTAGAAAACTGAACAGCAATCCTAAGCAAGTAGATGTGTATTTAGCTGTCAAGAAACTTGTCTTCACTGATAGGATATCAATTCCATGAGGAACAGGATTAGATCTGCTTTTTCGTGACTCTGTCCCTGTATTTTAGTATTTATGACTACCTGTTGAGTGAATAAGTATGCAAGTAATGAAGACACAAATAATTAAAATTTAATCGTATTCTCTTCTGATTCCCTGGAAACCATTCTTCTCAGTGTGGTCTTTAGGTTGAGTTGCAGATAGCACAGGACTGCACCAAGATTTAAAGAAATCGTTTGTTTTGAAGATATGCGTATTGAAAGAGACAGTGCATGTTTTTTAATCAATGTAAGGTAAAAGAACATTTCTGTGCAGACGTCCAGAAAGGAGCAAAGTGGTTCTTAATGTTCCTTATACCCTGAAGAAGACTCCTTGCTTCCTTTAGGACACTTGAGTCTGTAAGTATTTTTAGTGTAGATGAAAGAGTGTAGCAAAATGCAAATAATTTATGTTCTGAAAATATAAGTATAAACAATGTATTAAGTATATAAAGCAAAACTGTACATAATGTACTTCTCTAATCTACTTGGAATTCAGGGCACTGCTAACAGCAGAACTGATGTATGGTATAAGAAATAGCATCAAAAGAATGAATGACACTGTGAGGGGGCCTGGTGAAGCCTTTGTCAATGTTACCACCTAATTTTTGCTGATTACTTTCTTGGAAATTTAGAGCTGTAGCTGAAGCCTTTGTAAGAGAGCATTTCGTCCAGTTCCTCAACCATTCCATTCCTCTCGGAGAAGAGGAAGGTGTCCCACAAGAAAAGCAACAGAGACCAAGTTCTACAAATAGTGCCACAACTTATCATTTTAACCAATGGGAAGAGATTCCTATTTCTCATTCTTTGCTTTCCTCCTGAAAACCTCATAGTACTTCACTTGTTGATGTGTAATACTTAACAATAACTTTTTATGTTTTGGTGAATAAAATGCAAAGCGTATCTTAAGCAAAATCAAATTGTGCATTTTGAAGCCTAGTTCACAACTGTGAGGTACTACCCATCATTGGGTGCCCAGTGAGACCCTTAGTATTGACTTGTTTAATTTTCCTCAACTGTCAATTGGATGAAATTATTTTTCTACTTCAGAGGGTTATTGCGAGGAGTGCTTACTTCAGACATATAATGGGCATTAAACTTAGCTGTTAATCTCTCTTTCCCTTTTCCCCCCAAAGAACATGGGTCATTTGCAGCACATTGTTGAAATGCTCAGAAATCCATAAAAGAATCCCTACTATGTCCCATGTGTCCTGGCCTTAAAAAGACTTCAGACCTTCCCAGTTGTCTTCCTCATTGATAAATTGTTTATGCTTTAGGAAATGAGTACTTCAATTCTGAAAGTGTGCAGCCAATCCTACATGGTGTATATTTTACAGATGATGAAGATGGTTCTAGACATGAGGTCTCGGTGCACTGACAAAGGTGGAGCAGTGGAACCTGTCCTTTGGGAGATTTGCTGTAGAAAAGGAAGGGGATCCAGTCAGCTCTTTTTTTTTTTGACATATAGTTGATTTATAATATTATGTTAGTTTCAGGTGTAGAGCATAGTGATTCAACATTTTACAGATTATATTCCATTGAAAGTTATTAAAAATAATGCCTATAATTCCCTGTACTGTACAATATATCTTGTAGCTTATTTATTTTATATGTTATGGTTTGTATCTGTTAATTCCATACCCCTATCTTTCCCCTCCCCACCTCACTGGTAACCACTAGTTTGTTTTCTATATCTGTGAGTCTATTTTTGTTTTGCTATATACATTCATTTGTATTATTTTTTAGAGTCTACATATAAGTGATATCATACAGTATTTCTCTTTCTCTGTCTGACTTATTTCACTAAGCATAATAATATTCTCTAGGGCCATCCACATTGCTGTAAATGGTAGAATTTCATTCCTTTTTATAGCTGAGTAAGATTCTATTGTGTGTGTGTGTGTGTGTGTATACATGTACTGAAACTTCTTAAGCAACTTGGACACTTGGGTTGCTTCCATGTCTTGGCTCTTGTAAATAGTATGAATATTGGGGTGAATATATCTTTTCAAACTAGTGTTTTTGTTTTTTCAGGAAATATATCCAGGAGTGGAAATGCTGGGTCACATGGTAGTTCTATTTTTAGTTTTTTAAGGACTCTCCATACTGTTTTCCATAGTGGCTGCAACAATTTACATTCTCACCAACAATGCACAAGTGTTTCCTTTTCTCCACATCCTCACCAACATTTGTTATTTGTAGGCTTTTTGATGATAGCCATTCCTACAGGTGTGAGGTGATATATTATTGTGGTTTTGATTTGCATTTATCTAATAATTAGCATGATGTTGAGCACCTTTTCATGTGCCTGTTAGCCAGCTGTATGTATGTCTTCTTTGGAAAAATGTCTATTCAGGTCTTCTGACCATTTTTTGATTGGGTTGTTTTCTTGATATTGAGTTGCATGAGCTATTTGTATATTTTGGATATCAACTTCTTGTCCATCATATCATTTGCAAATGTTTTCTCCCATTCTGTAGGCTGTCTTTTCACTTTGTCAATGGTTCCTTTGCTGTGCAAAAGCTTTTAGGTTTAATTAGGTCCCATTTGTTTATTTTTGCTTTTATTTCTTTTGCCTTTGGAGACAAATAAAAAAAATATTGCTGTGATTTATGTCAAAGAGTGTTCTGCCTATGTTCTCTTCTAGGAATTTTATGGTTTCAGGTCTTACATTTAGGTCTTCAAATCATTTTGAGTTTATTTTTGTATACGCTGTGAGGAAATGTTCTAATCTCCTTCTTTTACATGTAGCTGTCCAGTTTTCTCAGTACCACTTATTGAAGAGTCTGTCTTTTCTCCACTGCATATTCTTGCCTGCTTTGTCATAGATTAATTGACCATATGTGCACAGGTTTATTTCTGGGCTCTCTATTCTGTCCATTGATCTATGTGTCTGTTTTTGTGTCAGTGAGTCCTCCTGTGATTTAAATCTTGTCTCCACTTCTGCTACCAACCAGATGAAACTCTCTGCTCTTGAAAGGCTCTTGTCATTAGGCCATGCCCACATTCACACTCTCTGTATCTTTAGGTAACTGACTTGGGGCTTTTCTATACCTGCAAAATCCCCCACAGCAGGCCCTGAATAGTGTTTGACTAAATGACCAGCAGTCAGGAAACAGTGGGTGGGGTGTCTTTAGAATTCTGCCTGCCATTCTGGTTAATTTCAACAAGACATTTTGTTGGAAGGATGTAGGGAAGACCTAAGAATTGGTGGACAGGCTGGAAGTGACAGGGAGCAGGGGACACTGGTGGGCCATGGGGCTGGAACGATCTGTCGTCGTCCCCACACCACCTTCCGGGCTTCAGCAAGTTTCACTTTCCTTGTCACGCTGGTCATGAACCAAATTATAGTTATGGAGTGTCTAACTGACGAACTGGGATTGCGTCCCAACGTTTTGGTCACAGGAACAGCAGAACACCTGGATCAATGGGCTATTTGGGGGCCATCAATTAGGGAAGGGTGTGTTTAAACAAAATAAGGTGTGAAATGCACTCATCTCGCAATTTCACTAGAATGAAATCAGTTCCTAAAATGTCTTCTACTAATATCGTTTCATGACAAAGACTTGGTGTCACACCATCTGAGTTCAAATCCTGGCTGTGCTATGAGAAGCTTATCATAGATTTTCTTATTTATAAAACATTGACAATATTTCTACTGCACATGTGTTAAGTGAGATGAAAAATGGAACAGTCACTTCCCACAGTGCCTGGTACATAGTAGGTCCTCAATAACTGTCTAAATATTCTCTTTTTATTATGAACGATACTGATCTAATTCACTGAATAAATGTAAGTGTAGTTACTTAACTTTATGTAAAATAATATCAAAAGATGTGTGCCACGTTCGTAAGATGTAACTACTTCTTCATCTGCATTTTGTACACGTGCCTGTTATAAACAGCTGAAATACCCTCTCAAGAACAGCACACATGGTTGCTGGAACCAAGACTAAGTGTAGTTCCAGCCCCATCACTTACTATGGCAAGTTACTTACTTGGTAAGTTGTCTATCTTCTACGTATCCATTTTTCTCATCTGCAACCTCCTAGGGTTTATGTGGATATCAACATTTTATGACATTAGCTTTAAAGTCTTCAGCCCAGTGCCTGATCCATGCCAATTAATATACATTAGATGCTTTAAATATCACAATCATGAATGCACTATATATGTAATCTAAACAGAAATACTGATGAATGTCTAAAAGGGAAAAGCACTGGGACAATCAGCAGTCCTATCGCAAGACTATTTTTAATTACAGCATTTTAAAAATAGCTGCTACAATTATTCTGAAGCTGACAGTGATCTGAATCTGAAGACACGCTGTGAAGTGCTATGCTAATCAAGAGAGCTCTCAATCCAGGGAGAGAACACATCAGGCTGACAACAAGCCTGAATTAAGATCCCGCAGTATGAAGCCTTACATCTTGAAATGACTGTTGCTGTTATTTGCAGGAGTTTAGAACAGGAATGGAATGCACTTCCACTTGCTAGTGAATAAACTGAGGTATTTGCTGAGGAAGATACAGAATTTCCAGACCACTTGTCTCCTGGGAGAATCTGCTTCCTGTGACCATTAACTGTTACTTCTGCCTATTCTACTTCCCAACTGAAAAAGAAACCATCAGATCTGTCCAGATGTGTATAGAGCAGCCCCATAAGTCCAATACCATGAAGGTCCTAGTTATTATATCAGCTAGAAAGGATATTACAGTAGTATTTCTTTTTTTGAGTGGTCCACAATAATAATTTTCTGCCTAAGTTAAAATTCCTTTTTTTCTAAGTTAAAATGCCTTCACCCTCTTAGATATGGACCATATTTTATTTAATTGTCTCTGTCAAATGTCCCTAATCCATCATCCACAGTACAACCCAAGGAAGCATCAAGATCATATGATTTGCCACATCAAATGCCAGAAAATATGCCTAGGTTGCTTCAGTCTGCCTTCCCTTGACTGACAGCACCTACGTGTGTAATCACCCCTAAAAGCTACATCCCACGGTGCTGCTCACCGTGCTCTACAATCATGTCTCCTTGACTTTGCTAGTTTCATTTCTTAACCACATTTCAAGTGCCTTATCTTTTCTAAGTCCTTTTCTCCAGCCCCATAATTTGAACTTTATTCTTTATTATCACCATTGTTTACGATCACACAATATTTTGCATTCACTAAGTGAGTCCCGAATGGTGTTGCAAGAGTTCCTTCATGGCTCTGAATTCACTCAATGCTCAAAATGAGTCATGGAATAAGTAGGACAAATACTGCAACCCACATGGGCAAGCGTAGAGTGGCGGGGGGGAGGTAAGAGAACACATATAATGCAAATAAAAAGCACTAAATCTGGTACTTTTGATTCCAGATATTTCCTGAATATGGTTGAAAGAAGGTAGAATGGACTAGATATAACCACTTCCAAATACACAAAGTATTTCACTTTGTGTATTTTTGCCATTTATAAATAGACTTTTTCCTTGATGCCTGATAGCAACTCAAGTATTTTATATTCATTCATTCATTTATTCATTAAAAAACCAGACACTGAATACCTGCCACAGTGTTTTCATAGCTTTTCACTAAAATTCAAAAGCAATGGTGAATAAAATCAAGTGGCACCAGACTGTTGGTGGTCACCATATTCTCCAGTGGCATGCACTCAGAGAAAGGAAGACAAGCCAGGTGCATTTAAGAAGGTCCCTGAGGAAGCAGGACAAAATGTTAATTTTATTAGTCTTCATTCTTGAGCACGTGTTTTCATTATTTTGGAATTAAAAATGAGAGGGACACACAGAGCAGCTGTGTGTCTAGAAAAAGCTGTCCCACCTAGCTTGCTGCAAGCTCAAGCAGCCACTTTCCCAGGCCACGTCAGAACAAAGAGACCAAAGCATGGCTGCTTGACTTGGGTGTTTGATAGACATGGTCTCAAGAGTGAAAGAAATGAGCCTGTCACTTCAAGAAGGACAATCGATGGTATTTGTGGGCAGTGACAAAATTAGAGCTTTCATGTGAAAATTAAAATATTGGAAAATGTGTATATGGTACCATGAACTTGAGAGTTTCCTGACACACAAAGACTTTTCTGATGAAATCAGTGTTCATAATTAACAAATGGGATAGTTTTGAAATTGTACTATGAAACATTTCATCATTTGGAAGATCTTTATAAGTCAGTGATCCTTCCCTGTTTCATGTGTAAAGTGGGGAGGTTATTACAATATCATAAATCTGTTTTGTTGCTAAATAGGATGATATATAGAAACACTTGCCAGAAACATGGTCCTCAGTAAATGTATCCTCTCCTGTTACACTGCAAGATGTTTAGATCCCTGGGTCATTTTACTGAGGAGAAGAACCAGGTGGCAAGATGATGGTCCAGGAGAAGGAAGATGAGAAAAAGAAGTGACAGAAAAGGTTAAGATGATGTGCTTTATATCATTACGGGTCCCAGATCCTCAGCAAGCCCAGACAGGACCCTGGCCATGTAGGCACTGTTGCCTCGCACAGATTTCCCTTCCTTTATTATGGATTCTCAGTTTTACCACAATACATACTTCAGATGTCCTTTGAGCCCTCTCCTTTTTAGTAATTTAATCTGTTAGTATATGTAAAGTCTATAATATTGACAGTTCTCTCTTTCAATGCTGTTTTACCAACAATTTTATTGTTTGTCGAAGTTCTGAAGCCTTAATTGACTTTGGTCATAGCATACAAATCCAACTGATGAAATCAATAGCAATCATTTGTCAGGATAGACTATTGAAAGGGTAACCAGACACATATGATCTCAACCTACAATTGGTCATTTTTAATACTCTTTTGTTATTCTTCCACAAGGATAATAAGATAACAGCTTCACCTTCATCATATGGTAAAGTTAGGATTTTCCAAGTAGAAGGTTAGAAAATGAGTTAACTGCAGAAACACCTTATTATGTAATAGATATAAAATTAACAGACATATAAATTAATACCCATTACTTAAGTTTTTTAAATATTGTAAAATATTTTTAAATTATAAAATTAATATGTAGTTGTAGGAAAACATTTAGAAAATGTAGTATTTTAAATATGACATTGAACATGAAATATGGTTTTATTAAATTGACTTTTTCTACCTAATGTACTGATGGATAAATTACAAAGAATGGAAACTTGGATAGTCACTGTACCAAAGCAGAATGTGGTCAGTGCTATGCCATATAAAACATGTGAATTCAGTCTGCTGATCTATCTCATCAATGTTTACGATATTGGACTATGCGTGTATAATAAAATATATATTTATATGAATCTACATGACCCTGATACATTACTCACTTCTTTGAATCCGACATTGTTCCTCTATAAAAACAGATAATAGTTGTATTCTTAAAGATATCTGTGCACGTGTTGACTAAAAGACTAAGAGATAAATTTTGTGCCTGATACAAAACAAGCTCAATAAATATTAACTTCCCTTTATCTCCACTAGTTCCAACAAATTAATGGGAAGTTTATTGTATATGCATGCATTGACGATGATTATTATGAGGTTTAAAGTGTACTTTTGTTTGGCTAGTTTATATCTACTGATCCAAGGGTTAGAGCCAGTGTAGTTTTGGGCTACATAGCTTGTGTGGTGTGTAGAGTGTGTGTGTGAGTGTGTGTGTGTGTGTGTGTGTGTGTGTGTAGCAGGTGTATAAACCCAAATCTACGTGAACACAGTCAACTAATTCCCTATGTCTTTACTGAAACAACCAGGCAACTGTGTGTCTTCTTTCATGCTCCTGCTCAGTAATGTGTTCACTCATTTCTTCCCAAGATTACAGTTGGCACGACAGTGCCGATGGGAAATCGCCCTTCTGTGTTTTTGCTGGAAGGCAAGTGTAGTAGACAGAGCCAAGACCACTGGGGACTGCAGATGTTTTGAGAGCACAAGCAGATTTTCACAACTTCCAAGTACTGGACGGTCCTTGCTAAACATCTTTTTATGAGGAATGATTGAAAATTTTCAATGGGAATAATTTTCTAGTTGAAAGAATAAAAACGAAAACAATCATCATGAGAAACAATAAAAAGCCCTTTTGCGTCTGAAGATTTTGTTAGTCGTCTTATCACTGGGTTGTTTTGGCAGTGGGTTAGCTGGCTGGGGGAAACTTTAATCTCTGCAGGCCATGTAGCCTCTCTGTACCTCACTAAGGGATATTAACACCTGTCTCTTGAGATCTGTCATTACTTGATCTGTCATTACTTCTTGTGTTCATTGGAAATAAAAACATTTCCATTTGCAGTTATCACACTCAAATCTGCAGATTCCTCTCTTTCCTGTGAGTCCCGCTAAACGGCAAGTCTCAGAGAAGTATCTTTCTTAACATAAGGAGAATTTGTAAGGCACAGATAACCTCTTTCATAACAAAATATTCAAGCAACCGAAGGAGGGCGATCTGAGTGAGGGTCTCCAGGGCAGCCATGGGGAGGAGCTCGGACACCTCAGTACCACACAGACTGTCCCTAGAGGATGATAAAGTTCCAGACCTGCAGCCAGCGTGTGGCAAGTGCGCAGGGGTGGGTGGTCCAGGGAGGAAAAAGTTGTCTGTGATAATACTGGTTCCTGTATCACTTGTGGGAGAGATCAGGCAGGAGCCGGTAGATGGGCCTTATGTGTGCAGCTCCCGCCCAGCTCCCACAGAGGCGTGTCTGTGGAGTCGTGCTCAGCTGGGGACGTGGGTCCAGCCACAGAATGCCACTGCCATCACATCTCCCTTAGTTTGTGAATCGTGGGCCTGGGTGTCCAACACAGGATGCTTCAGAGAGTCTTACTGCAACAGGGTTCCCTGCGTCTGATGACATCACCCTCAGCCAGCCTGAAGGATGGAGTGGTGGCAGGGCGCAGACAAAAGATTTGAGTTCCAGCAGGAGCCTCAAATTGGGTGGTTTTTCCAAGGCTTTAGAAAGTATAGCATCAAAACAATAAGCAGGGGGTAGGGTGACACTTTTAGGGAAAAGTACGCTTTTTAAAATAAATAACTGTGAGAAGGCTGTCTCTTAGTTTTTCTTGGCTGCTGATATTAGGGTAGGAAGTAAACAGAAATGGAGAGCGACACCTTCTCGCTGTGAATATAGAAATTCCAAACAAGATTTAAGTGGGAAAAACTCTACGCCCAGAGAGATGAGTTTCTCACCCTTGATGTGTCTGTTAAGATGCCACCTGGAAACCATTAGCAGACTTCCAGAACCGCTTGCTGTTGTGTGATTGTGATTTCATATTCAAGTCACAGAAGACTTATAATTGAATAACAAGAGCGGTTGCTCTCTGGGAAGCAAATTATTAGACATCTACGTACAAAGGTGATAACCCATATTGTGAGTTTCCCATTTGTTTACTATCAATAAATTCCCCCTCCAAATCAGTTATCATTCTTAAGAGTCCACGTTTATGTTCAGAAGGGGAAGAGCAAAATTCCAAACTGTTAGCAGGAAGACCACAGTTAAGTATATTTTATTCTGTGGCACAGTGTAAACTTGTGTGGTGGGAAAATAAAGAACCAGATAAAAACTCAAAAGGGGGAGGGAGAAGAATGAGTGTTGATCTGCCTGTATGTCTCAGGAAATTCTTAAAAAGAAAGAGAATGATGTAAATTTTCTGTTTTCTCCCTTTTGTGTCCTAAAATTCTTTTCTATGAAAAAAAAAGACGCAAGTAAAAAGCTTAGAATATCTGTTTCTTTAAAAATATATGTGTTCACAAAAGAATTTTTCCTTTTGTAACGTCAACAAATTCATTAGTTGTCCTGGACCTTATATATTTCCCCATTACATTATAACCATGAACACGAACTTATTAAAAAAGTCCTTGAGCCCAATCCCATTATAGACGTCCCCTCCCTGCT
Organism: Kogia breviceps; assembly: GCF_026419965.1. Taxonomy (NCBI): domain Eukaryota; kingdom Metazoa; phylum Chordata; class Mammalia; order Artiodactyla; family Physeteridae; genus Kogia; species Kogia breviceps. Next base: position 162,126,288 of record NC_081312.1, read on the forward strand.
TTGTTTCTTTTCATTGTTAACACAGTGAACTTTGTTTGACCTAAAATTTGACTAGAACAGAATTATATTTCTAGGAGTTAAGAGTCCTCAGATAACCACTTGAGAATTCATTTTGCTGTTAACTTTGGATAATAATGGATTTATGTTATTAGAAAGAAGAAAGTAACTGACTAAACTAAGAGGTAAGAGTTCCGGGCCATGTTTAATGTTAAATTGGTTCCAGATACAAAGTGTAGCTTTCCCTGGAGGCCTTGATGGGTGGAGACAAGCAGAGAGACTTCATGTTATAAACATGTTCTTGGTATCTGTCATGAAAGTGTAGCTTCACCCCACAATTTGCTAACATTTATGCTTAAAATAGTAAATCACTCTTCCCAACAAGTTGAGCTTGGCAGAAATTCTATCAAAAAGTTAGGTCAGAGAACTGTGCTCAGGAACACAAACAGAAGGAGATACACAGTTTCCCTCCGAAAGGATACAAATTACCCCGCCAGCCACTGGATGCATTCTATATCCGTGATCACCATTTCAGCAACGTTTCAGGAAAATAAATGTGTGAGCTCTGTTGGAGGGTAGATGGTGAAGTGTCAGCATCTGCTGTCTAGATTATTAACAATATCTTGTAATGTCCCTAGCAGATATGATTGTACACTTTGAGGGATGTGTCAACATACACAAGGTAGAGAATAGAGACTTTCTTCTACCAAGAATCACTGACCAATTTGACAAGAAATCAGTTGAGTTCTAAAACCTAGTAATGGAATGAACAAAAGCTGTTGACTAATTATGTAGAGAGGATAAAATACACAACAACAAAAACCCAAAACCAACAGATTATTAAAGAGTCAACTATGTAAAGACAGAAGGGAAGATAGCTCTGAACTGCATTTATAATATCCTATTAAGACTAATCAAGGGGCTTCCCTGGTGGCACAGCGGTTGGGAGTGCGACGGACGGCCGATGCAGGGGATGCGGGTTCGGGCCCTGGTCTGGGAGGATCCCACATGCCGCAGAGCGGCTGGGCCCGTGAGCTATGGCCGCTGCGCCTGCGCGTCCGGAGCCTGTGCTCCGCAACGGGAGAGGCCACAGCAGTGAGAGGCCCGCGTACCGGGAAAAAAAAAAAAAGACTAATCAAGGAGAAACAGAGCAGGGAGGGAGGCCTCTTAGGAGAAAGACATCCAGAAGGCTAATGGCGGGCATGAGGAAAACCAAGGAAGAAAGAAGAAAGGAGGTGAGGGCTGTCGGGCACAGACATCAGCACCCCACCCAACCCAGGCTGCCACACACACCCTCCAGAACATCTGAGTCATGACCACCATAATAGGAGCCTGAGGACAAACTAGGGTGAGCCTGCCTGCATCCTGCATATATCAAACAGAACAAAACAAAAACTAAACAAATCAAATCTTACTATGCCCTGAAAGCCTCAGACTAAGAAATGCCAGGGGATTCTCCTGACGGCCCTGAGCCCTTCCAGGATTAGGACAAGGTCTGTGGATAGCGACAGCCTTAAAGGACATGCCACAGCTCTCAAATAATTGCACTCTTTTATTATTTTGTCATTTACTTGATGTATTAAGATAACTACTTATTATGGCTTATTTTTCAGTCTCAAATCATGGAGGGTATTAACATGGTTTTTCCAGTGAAAACTATTTTTCCATCGTTTTTGGCTGTATTTGTTAAATCTTTTTTCAACAGCTTTTAACAGTTTTCTGGTCATTTTTAATGGGATTCACTTGCCAGTTCCCATCTCACGTGTGATTTTGATCTCACTCCATTGTCATCCTCCCCACCTTTCCCCTAACAGAGGGGAGATGTGAGCTCCAGGGCTTTCAGCAGAGGGGCTTATGCTCTGCTTGTCACTTTTCCAACCACCTTGACACCAGGCAGTGCAGGGGAGGGAGGATGTGCTGGTCTGCCAAGACTTTGAAAAAAGAGCACCACATACTGGTAGGGGCAGGGGCTCAATGGCAGGCATTTATTGTCTCAGATCTGCAAGCCAGAAGGCAGACATTAGGGTTTGAGCAGGACTGGTTTCTTCTGAGGCCGTTCTCCTCAGCTTGTAGATGGCTATCTTCTCCCTGGGTCCTCACATGGTCTTCCCTCTGTGTATATCTTTGTGTCTAAATTTCCTCTTTGGATTAGTTCACCACCATATTGGATTAGGGTCCACCCAAATGGCCTCACTTTAATTTGATAATCTCTGTGAAGACTTGTAGGGGACAACTTTCCCTCTACCCTCCCAGGTTCCACTACTGGGTCTACAAAATAAACTGATGACACGAGCAAAGATATACAAATGTATACATTTTTAATATCATGTGCACGGGTGTCATAGGAAAAACAAACAAACAAGTAAATACCCAAAAGGGTATGCCCTATCTCCAAACACAGTGACATGTTGAGGTCCTGGGGGTTAGGATTTCAACATGAATTTGAGGGTGTCACTAACTATTCAGCCCATAACAGGGGTCATGAGATACGTGCCCCGCAACCCCAATTCCTTTTTTTATAACATTTTTAATTGTAGTAAGAACACATCACGAGATCCAGCCTCCTAGGAAGTTTCAAGTGTATAGTCCAGTATTGCGGACCCTGGGCACCATGCTGTCCAGCAGGTCTCTGCAGTCTTTTTGTCTTGCTTAACTGAAACTTTATACCTGTTGACTAATAACACTCCATTCCCCCTCCCCAGCCCCTGTGCACCACTATTCCGGCCTGGGATTTGGAATTTGACTAGTTTCGATACCTTTTACAAGTGTCGTCCTTGTGTGTCCAGCTGAACACAATGTCCTCATGTGGATTCATCCACGTTGCCCCATGGTACAGAATTCCCTTCCCTGTGAAGGTTGACTAGTACTCCGTTGCATGGATACGTGGCACTTTCTTTACCATTCCTCTGCCCAGCACTCGTGTTGAGACTGGGAAGGGGTTTGTTCAGACAAGGAAGGGCAAGTGTCTCTCGACTGCGCTGCTGGCTGTGGCGCTTGTTGTCCCTGCTCCAACACTTATGGGCCGCAGGGCCTTGTGTGAATCTGCTGCCGGGCCCCGTGACCAGCCCCACTGCATAGTTCCCGGAGACTGCCTCAGGCATGTCCTCTGGCACAGCCCACAGCTGCTCAGATGCTGCAGACACGAACACCTCAGGGCCTCTTGGTGCGATGCCAGCGAGGTGAGGTAAGCCTGGTTCTGGGGGTGCCCTGGGCAGTCAGCAAGCCCAGGAGTCCCTGCCAGGGTCACAGTGGGTGCACAGCTGCTGCTCTGCCTCCCAGCCCAGCTCTGCCACCTCCCTTTCTCACATGCAGAGGCAGGTGGGCCAGGCTGCTGGCTATTGGTTCTCCAGGAAGAGGATGAGCTGCCCACATGTTCTCTGGAAGAATCTAGAAGCCCCCCTCCCTTGCTTTGGGGATGCAAAAGAGGTACTTCCCTTCCCCCTAATTCTTTTGGCAAAAGACGTACGACAAGGATTCCCTCTCCCTTCTCTATTCTTCTTTTATAAATGGGTTCTGGAAGCGGGAACTTGAGGTGATGGTTGAGAATAGAAAGGCTAGCTCCTTCTCAAGAGAGGTTTGTGGCCTCATTTATGGAGAACTCTCTTTATATAATATGGGATTCTTAATGCCCCTTGGTCCCCCAGTTTTGGGTCCCAGGCATCAGTTCTGGAGGAGCAAGAAAGT